>NC_060174.1:37201446-37211446 GCF_021184085.1 Oncorhynchus gorbuscha
ATAGTCATTAGACTTGACTGGCCACACCATCCTGGCTATAAATAACCAATCACAGGAGATGTGGAGAGACAGACAGCACAATTATGGAGGAACTATGATAAAGTTAAAGCTAGAGAGAGAGAGAAAAGGAGAGTGAGAGAGATAGAGAGGGAGATAAATATAGGGAGAGAGGGAGAGAGAGTGGGAGAGAGAGAGATGGGGGTGAGAGAGGGGGGTGAGAGGGGGAAAGAGAGAGAGAGAGAGAGATGGGGGTGAGAGGGGGGGAGAGAGGGGGTGAGGGGGAGAGAGAGAGAGAGAGAGGGAGATAAATATAGGGAGAGGGAGAGAGAGGGGGAGAGAGAGAGATGGGGGTGAGAGGGGGAGAGAGAGGGGGAGAGAGAGGGGGGGTGAGAGGGGGAAAGAGAGAGAGAGAGAGATGGGGGTGAGAGGGGGAGAGAGAGAGGGGGTGAGAGGGGGAAGAGAGAGAGAGAGAGAGGGAGATAAATATAGGGAGAGAGGGGAGAGAGAGTGGGAGAGAGAGAGATGGGGGTGAGAGGGGGAGAGAGAGAGGGGGGTGAGAGGGGGAAAGAGAGAGAGAGAGAGATGGGGGTGAGAGGGGGAGAGAGGGGGGGGTGAGAGGGGGAGAGAGAGAGAGAGAGAGAGAGAGAGAGAGAGAGAGAGAGAGAGGTGGGTGAGACGGGGGAGAGAGAGAGAGAGAGAGAGAGAGGGGGTGAGAGGGGGAGAGAGAGATGGGGTGAGATGGGGGTGAGAGGGGGAAGAGAGAGGGGGGAGAGGGTATAGAGAGGGTGGGGGAGAGGGGAGAGGGGGGTGGGGGTGAGAGGGGGAGAGAGAGAGAGGGGGGGGGAAGCGAGAAAGTGATAACACTAGCAGCGTCCTCTCCTGAATTGAGGATATCATGAACAGCAGCTCTATAAAGATAAGTATGATTAGCATAATAAGGCCTGTGTGTGAGGTAGGCTTGGGCAGCAAACTGTATGTACTGTATACCTGGGTATTTGGAAAAAGCCATAGGATGTTTTTTCAATCCTGTCAATACCATTGAAACTATTTATTTAAAGTTTTTTAATACATTTGAATATGTGTAGTAAGTAAATACCTGCAGTCAACTTGGTCAATTACCAAAGGAGGTAAAGAAGATCGTATTCCTCACTTCACCTGTGGAATCATTTTTCTGTGGCATCATCTTTTCAATACCCCAGTGATCTAGTTACAGTATTCACAACTAAATATTTGCCAGCTAGATATAACTTTTAAGTTGACTGTCTAAAATGTACTAAATGCTCTGCAGTTGTGCAAGCCTAGCGTCATTTAGTAGCTAGTTAGATATCTAGCTAAGAGGTTAGCTTCTTCCTAAATCAGACTTTGCTTGGTAACAGCAGAGAATCCCTACCTGGATCCAGAGCCTTGCTGTTTAATATTTGTTTAGTGTGTGCAGCAAACTGTGAGTAGCATTTTTGAGTTACTTGTATACTTATACAGTTTAGGTCAGAGACTATAAAATGTTGGCAATGCGCTCGTTAGCATTTAGTTAGCATTCTCTGTGGGATTTTACATGTAGTTGTTAGAATTGCTAACCTTCGGATTACAGATCCTCAGGGGTTTGAATAACAGCGCATCTTGTGTTCAGTGCCGGTATACTGAATATCCCGGAATGGCACAATGTCGCTATGAAGGTATGATCTGGTTACTGCGTAAGTCTAGTGTGAGGCGTGTGTGTAAGGCGCGTGTCTGCATTTCTGTGTGTGTGTACATGCGTGTGTGATGACATGAGAGTCGGAGTAGACATTTAGCAGAAGTGTAATGATGTTTAGTGGTAGAGCAGGACTGAGATATGGACAGTGTGACTGACGCTCATTAAATAAAGGCTACAGAGAGATATTATGCACATCGGCAGCAGAGTGGCAGTATTAGCTGTTGTTGAGCTCTTACCTACATCTCTCTCTATCTCTTTCCACCTGGTCTCTCTGTGTCTGTAGCCGATGTGGTGAGCTTTTTTAGATACACTGGCGTTCTACCCAAAACTCATCTTCAGTCAGGAAGTGTCGGTCCACAGGCAGCGATACCTGCAGACCCACCTATCAGACACACCTACACATACACACCCCTATTAGCCAGAGCCCCACTCAAGTCTTTTACCTCCCAGGCCAGACAGACAGCCCCGTGTTAATAGTTATCATTGTCAGCACCACAGGTCCACAGTACAGCTGGGGCTGAGACAGAGGGGGAGACTGAGGACTGGAGCCCTAACTGGGGCTGAGACAGGGAGACAGAGGGGGCGAGTGAGGACTGGAGCCCTAACTGGGGCTGAGACAGGGAGACAGAGGGGGCGAGTGAGGACTGGAGCCCTAACTGGGGCTGAGACAGAGGGGGAGACTGAGGGGGAGAGTGAGGACTGGAGCCCTAACTGGGGCTGAGACAGGGAGACAGAGGGGGAGAGTGAGGACTGGAGCCCTAACTGGGGCTGAGACAGGGAGACATAGGGGGAGTGAGGACTGGAGCCCTAACTGGGGCTGAGACAGGGAGACAGAGGGGGCGAGTGAGGACTGGAGCCCTAACTGGGGCTGAGACAGAGGGGGAGAGGGGGAGACTAAGGACTGGAGCCCTAACTGGGGCTGAGACAGAGGGGGAGACTGAGGACTGGAGCCCTAACTGGGGCTGAGACAGGGAGACAGAGGGGGAGACTGAGGACTGGAGCCCTAACTGGGGCTGAGACAGGGAGACAGAGGGGGAGAGTGAGGACTGGAGCCCTAATTGGGGCTGAGACAGGGAGACAGAGGGGGGAATGAGGACTGGAGCCCTAACTGGGGCTGAGACAGGGAGACAGAGGGGGAGACTGAGGACTGGAGCCCTAACTGGGGCTGAGACAGAGGGGGAGACTGAGGACTGGAGCCCTGACCGGGGCTGAGACAGGGAGACAGAGGGGGAGACTGAGGACTGGAGCCCTAACTGGGGCTGAGACAGGGAGACAGAGGGGGAGACTGAGGACTGGAGCCCTAACTGGGGCTGAGACAGGGAGACAGAGGGGGAGAATGAGGACTGGAGCCCTAACTGGGGCTGAGACAGGGAGACAGAGGGGGAGACTGAGGACTGGAGCCCTAACTGGGGCTGAGACAGAGGGGGAGACTGAGGACTGGAGCCCTAACCGGGGCTGAGACAGGGAGACAGAGGGGAGACTGAGGACTGGAGCCCTAACTGGGGCTGAGACAGGGAGACAGAGGGGGAGACTGAGGACTGGAGCTCTAACTGGGGCTGAGACAGAGGGGGAGACTGAGGACTGGAGCCCTAACTGGGGCTGAGACAGGGAGACAGAGGGGGAGACTAAGGACTGGAGCCCTAACTGGGGCTGAGACAGGGAGACAGAGGGGAGAATGAGGACTGGAGCCCTAACTGGGGCTGAGACAGGGAGACAGAGGGGGAGAATGAGGACTGGAGCCCTAACTGGGGCTGAGACAGGGAGACAGAGGGGGAGAATGAGGACTGGAGCCCTAACTGGGGCTGAGACAGAGGGGGAGACTGAGGGGGAGAGTGAGGACTGGAGCCCTAACTGGGGCTGAGACAGGGAGACAGAGGGTGAGAGTGAGGACTGGAGCCCTAACTGGGGCTGAGACAGGGAGACAGAGGGGGAGTGAGGACTGGAGCCCTAACTGGGGCTGAGACAGGGAGACAGAGGGGGCGAGTGAGGACTGGAGCCCTAACTGGGGCTGAGACAGAGGGGAGAGTGAGGACTGGAGCCCTAACTGGGGCTGAGACAGGGAGACAGAGGGGGAGAGTGAGGACTGGAGCCCTAACTGGGGCTGAGACAGGGAGACAGAGGGGGAGAATGAGGACTGGAGCCCTAACTGGGGCTGAGACAGAGGGGGAGAGTGAGGACTGGAGCCCTAACTGGGGCTGAGACAGGGAGACAGAGGGGAGAGTGAGGACTGGAGCCCTAACTGGGGCTGAGACAGAGGGGGAGACTGAGGACTGGAGCCCTAACTGAGGCTGAGACAGGGAGACAGAGGGGGAGACTGAGGACTGGAGCCCTAACTGGGGCTGAGACAGGGAGACAGAGGGGAGAATGAGGACTGGAGCCCTAACTGGGGCTGAGACAGGGAGACAGAGGGGGAGAATGAGGACTGGAGCCCTAACTGGGGCTGAGACAGGGAGACAGAGGGGCGAGTGAGGACTGGAGCCCTAACTGGGGCTGAGACAGAGGGGGAGACTGAGGGGGAGAGTGAGGACTGGAGCCCTAACTGGGGCTGAGACAGAGGGGGAGACTGAGGGGGAGAGTGAGGACTGGAGCCCTAACTGGGGCTGAGACAGGGAGACAGAGGGGGAGTGAGGACTGGAGCCCTAACTGGGGCTGAGACAGGGAGACAGAGGGGGCGAGTGAGGACTGGAGCCCTAACTGGGGCTGAGACAGAGGGGGAGAGTGAGGACTGGAGCCCTAACTGGGGCTGAGACAGGGAGACAGAGGGGGAGAGTGAGGACTGGAGCCCTAACTGGGACTGAGACAGGGAGACAGAGGGGGAGAATGAGGACTGGAGCCCTAACTGGGGCTGAGACAGAGGGGAGAGGGGAGACTAAGGACTGGAGCCCTAACTGGGGCTGAGACAGGGAGACAGAGGGGAGAATGAGGACTGGAGCCCTAACTGGGGCTGAGACAGGGAGACAGAGGGGGCGAGTGAGGACTGGAGCCCTAACTGGGGCTGAGACAGAGGGGGAGACTGAGGGGGAGAGTGAGGACTGGAGCCCTAACTGGGGCTGAGACAGAGGGGGAGACTGAGGGGGAGAGTGAGGACTGGAGCCCTAACTGGGGCTGAGACAGGGAGACAGAGGGGAGAATGAGGACTGGAGCCCTAACTGGGGCTGAGACAGGGAGACAGAGGGGGAGAATGAGGACTGGAGCCCTAACTGGGGCTGAGACAGGGAGACAGAGGGGGCGAGTGAGGACTGGAGCCCTAACTGGGGCTGAGACAGAGGGGGAGACTGAGGGGGAGAGTGAGGACTGGAGCCCTAACTGGGGCTGAGACAGAGGGGGAGACTGAGGGGGAGAGTGAGGACTGGAGCCCTAACTGGGGCTGAGACAGGGAGACAGAGGGGGAGTGAGGACTGGAGCCCTAACTGGGGCTGAGACAGGGAGACAGAGGGGCGAGTGAGGACTGGAGCCCTAACTGGGGCTGAGACAGAGGGGGAGAGTGAGGACTGGAGCCCTAACTGGGGCTGAGACAGGGAGACAGAGGGGGAGAGTGAGGACTGGAGCCCTAACTGGGGCTGAGACAGGGAGACAGAGGGGAGAATGAGGACTGGAGCCCTAACTGGGGCTGAGACAGAGGGGGAGAGGGGGAGACTAAGGACTGGAGCCCTAACTGGGGCTGAGACAGAGGGGGAGACTGAGGACTGGAGCCCTAACTGGGGCTGAGACAGGGAGACAGAGGGGGAGACTGAGGACTGGAGCCCTAACTGGGGCTGAGACAGAGGGGGAGACTGAGGACTGGAGCCCTAACCGGGGCTGAGACAGGGAGACAGAGGGGGAGAGTGAGGACTGGAGCCCTAACTGGGGCTGAGACAGGGAGACAGAGGGGGAGAGTGAGGACTGGAGCCCTAACTGGGGCTGAGACAGGGAGACAGAGGGGGAGAGTGAGGACTGGAGCCCTAACTGGGGCTGAGACAGGGAGACAGAGGGGGAGACTGAGGACTGGAGCCCTAACTGGGGCTGAGACAGAGGGGGAGACTGAGGACTGGAGCCCTAACCGGGGCTGAGACAGGGAGACAGAGGGGGAGACTGAGGACTGGAGCCCTAACTGGGGCTGAGACAGGGAGACAGAGGGGGAGACTGAGGACTGGAGCCCTAACTGGGGCTGAGACAGAGGGGGAGACTGAGGAGTGGAGCCCTAACTGGGACTGAGACAGGGAGACAGAGGGGGAGACTGAGGACTGGAGCCCTAACTGGGGCTGAGACAGGTAGACAGAGGGGGCGAGTGAGGACTGGAGCCCTAACTGGGGCTGAGACAGAGGGGGAGAGTGAGGACTGGAGCCCTAACTGGGGCTGAGACAGGGAGACCGAGGGGGAGAGTGAGGACTGGAGCCCTAACTGGGGCTGAGACAGGGAGACAGAGGGGGAGTGAGGACTGGAGCCCTAACTGGGGCTGAGACAGGGAGACAGAGGGGGCGAGTGAGGACTGGAGCCCTAACTTGGGCTGAGACAGAGGGGGAGAGTGAGGACTGGAGCCCTAACTGGGGCTGAGACAGGGAGACAGAGGGGAGAGTGAGGACTGGAGCCCTAACTGGGGCTGAGACAGGGAGACAGAGGGGGAGTGAGGACTGGAGCCCTAACTGGGGCTGAGACAGGGATACAGAGGGGGAGTGAGGACTGGAGCCCTAACTGGGGCTGAGACAGGGAGACAGAGGGGGCGAGTGAGGACTGGAGCCCTAACTGGGGCTGAGACAGAGGGGCGAGTGAGGACTGGAGCCCTAACTGGGGCTGAGACAGAGGGGGAGACTGAGGACTGGAGCCCTAACTGGGGCTGAGACAGGGAGGCAGAGGGGGAGACTGAGGACTGGAGCCCTAACTGGGGCTGAGACAGGGAGACAGAGGGGGAGAGTGAGGATTGGAGCCCTAACTGGGGCTGAGACAGGGAGACAGAGGGGGAGTGAGGACTGGAGCCCTAACTGGGGCTGAGACAGGGAGACAGAGGGGAGAGTGAGGACTGGAGCCCTAACTGGGGCTGAGACAGGGAGACAGAGGGGGAGAATGAGGACTGGAGCCCTAACTGGGGCTGAGACAGAGGGGGAGAGTGAGGACTGGAGCCCTAACTGGGGCTGAGACAGGGAGACAGAGGGGAGAGTGAGGACTGGAGCCCTAACTGGGGCTGAGACAGGGAGACAGAGGGGAGAATGAGGACTGGAGCCCTAACTGGGGCTGAGACAGAGGGGGAGAGTGAGGACTGGAGCCCTAACTGGGGCTGAGACAGGGAGACAGAGGGGGAGAGTGAGGACTGGAGCCCTAACTGGGGCTGAGACAGAGGGGGAGACTGAGGACTGGAGCCCTAACTGGGGCTGAGACAGGGAGACAGAGGGGAGAATGAGGACTGGAGCCCTAACTGGGGCTGAGACAGGGAGACAGAGGGGAGAATGAGGACTGGAGCCCTAACTGGGGCTGAGACAGGGAGACAGAGGGGGAGAATGAGGACTGGAGCCCTAACTGGGGCTGAGACAGGGAGACAGAGGGGGCGAGTGAGGACTGGAGCCCTAACTGGGGCTGAGACAGAGGGGGAGACTGAGGACTGGAGCCCTAACTGGGGCTGAGACAGAGGGGGAGACTGAGGGGGAGAGTGAGGACTGGAGCCCTAACTGGGGCTGAGACAGGGAGACAGAGGGGGCGAGTGAGGACTGGAGCCCTAACTGGGGCTGAGACAGAGGGGGAGACTGAGGGGAGAGTGAGGACTGGAGCCCTAACTGGGGCTGAGACAGAGGGGGAGACAGAGGGGGCGAGTGAGGACTGGAGCCCTAACTGGGGCTGAGACAGAGGGGGAGACTGAGGGGGAGAGTGAGGACTGGAGCCCTAACTGGGGCTGAGACAGGGAGACAGAGGGGGAGTGAGGACTGGAGCCCTAACTGGGGCTGAGACAGGGAGACAGAGGGGGCGAGTGAGGACTGGAGCCCTAACTGGGGCTGAGACAGAGGGGAGAGTGAGGACTGGAGCCCTAACTGGGGCTGAGACAGGGAGACAGAGGGGGAGAGTGAGGACTGGAGCCCTAACTGGGGCTGAGACAGGGAGACAGAGGGGGAGTGAGGACTGGAGCCCTAACTGGGGCTGAGACAGGGAGACAGAGGGGGAGAGTGAGGACTGGAGCCCTAACTGGGGCTGAGACAGGGAGACCGAGGGGGAGAGTGAGGACTGGAGCCCTAACTGGGGCTGAGACAGGGAGACAGAGGGGGATAGTGAGGACTGGAGCCCTAACTGGGGCTGAGAGGGAGACGGAGGGGGAGAGTGAGGACTGGAGCCCTAACTGGGGCTGAGACAGGGAGACAGAGGGGGAGAGTGAGGACTGGAGCCCTAACTGGGGCTGAGACAGGGAGACAGAGGGGGAGAGTGAGGACTGGAGCCCTAACTGGGGCTGAGACAGGGAGACGGAGGGGGAGAGTGAGGACTGGAGCCCTAACTGGGGCTGAGACAGGGAAACGGAGGGGGAGAGTGAGGACTGGAGCCCTAACTGGGGCTGAAACAGGAAGAACATCATAACTTATCTTAATAACTGACAAGTATGAACTTCAAAATGATTTAGAATCTTTACCATCCTCCACCCTGCAAGGCTGTGTGAGAGGTAAGGGTAGACCTTCCCTGTCAGTGGTGGTTCACAGGTAGAGATATATAGTAGCTGCCTGATGGTTTTGGGGCCCTATGGGATCATTGCCAAAAATCTTTCCCTTCCCTAAAAGGGGGAGAGCCTCACCACTATCCAGCTCACAGGTAAACCAGGAATAACATGGGAATTCTCTCGGGTCCCGTTAACCCCTCAACGGCATACTGAACATCCGAGAGAGAGAGGGGGGGGAAAGAGAGAGGGACCTGCTTTGCTGAAATAATTATAAACAGAGAACAATCTGTATCTGCTCTCTGTGTGTTCATCCTATTTCCTCTCTTCTCCCTTCATTTTCAATCTCGGTCTTTCTTGCTCTGTTTCCACTCCTCCTGGCTGAGGGAATGAAGGGATGAGAGGAAGGAAGAAATAGAAGATGAAGGGAGGATGTGATCGAGCTATGTGGAGAAATATGAGGCTTAGTGAAAGAGGTAGAGAGAAGGAGAGAAGATAGCTAGAGTGCGAGGTGAGGATAGGGAGAGTGAAGCAAGGAAGTGGATGAGCGAAAGAGAAATCCTCCCTTATACAATGCAGGTCTATTAGAGATGGACTGAGAGAGAGGTGGATCAGTTCTGCCATTGTAATCAGATCACTGTCATCTCATTTCCACCACTCTCCCTCTCTCTGTTCTACGTTCTACTCGCCTCAACGTACTCTGTCCACCACTCTCCCTCTCTCTGTTCTACGTTCTACTCGCCTCAACGTACTCTGTCCACCACTCTCCCTCTCTCTGTTCTACGTTCTACTCGCCTCAACGTACTCTGTCCACCACTCTCCCTCTCTCTGTTCTACGTTCTACTCGCCTCAACGTACTCTGTCCTCGACTCTCCCTCTCTCTGTTCTACGTTCTACTCGCCTCAACGTACTCTGTCCTCGACTCTACCTCTCTCTGTTCTACGTTCTACTCGCCTCAACGTACTCTGTCCTCGACTCTCCCTCTCTCTGTTCTACGTTCTACTCGCCTCAACGTACTCTGTCCTCGACTCTCCCTCTCTCTGTTCTACGTTCTACTCGCCTCAACGTACTCTGTCCACCACTCTCCCTCTCTCTGTTCTACGTTCTATTCGCCTCAACGTACTCTGTCCACCACTCTCCCTCTCTCTGTTCTACGTTCTACTCGCCTCAACGTACTCTGTCCACCACTCTCCCTCTCTCTGTTCTACGTTCTACTCGCCTCAACGTACTCTGTCCACCACTCTCCCTCTCTCTGTTCTACGTTCTACTCGCCTCAACGTACTCTGTCCACCACTCTCCCTCTCTCTGTTCTACGTTCTATTCGCCTCAACGTACTCTGTCCACCACTCTCCCTCTCTCTGTTCTACGTTCTACTCGCCTCAACGTACTCTGTCCACCACTCTCCCTCTCTCTGTTCTACATTCTACTCGCCTCAACGTACTCTGTCCATCACTCTCCCTCTCTCTGTTCTACGTTCTACTCGCCTCAACGTACTCTGTCCACCACTCTCCTCTCTCTGTTCTACGTTCTACTCGCCTCAACGTACTCTGTCCTCCACTCTCCCTCTCTCTGTTCTACGTTCTACTCGCCTCAACGTACTCTGTCCACCACTCTCTCCTCTCTCTGTTCTACGTTCTACTCGCCTCAACGTACTCTGTCCACCACTCTCCCTCTCTCTGTTCTACGTTCTACTCGCCTCAACG
>NC_060174.1:37216446-37231001 GCF_021184085.1 Oncorhynchus gorbuscha
TCACTCCAACACACACTCACACACACTGTCACTCCAACACACACTCACACACACTGTCACTCCAACACACACTCACACACACTGTCACTCCAACACACACTCACACACACTGTCACTCCAACACACACTCACACACACTGTCACTCCAACACACACTCACACACACTGTCACTCCAACACACACTCACACACACTGTCACTCCAACACACACTCACACACACTGTCACTCCAACACACACTCACACACACTGTCACTCCAACACACACTCACACACACTGTCACTCCAACACACACTCACACACACTGTCACTCCAACACACACTCACACACACTGTCACTCCAACACACACTCACACACACTGTCACTCCAACACACACTCACACACACTGTCACTCCAACACACACTCACACACACTGTCATTCCAACACACACTCACACACACTGTCACTCCAACACACACTCACACACACTGTCACTCCAACACACACTCACAGGGCCCTGCACACTCACACACACTGTCACTCCAACACACACTCACACACACTGTCACTCCAACACACACTCACAGGGCCCTGCGTACTCACACACACTGTCACTCCAACACACACTCACAGGGCCCTGCGTACTCACACACACTGTCACTCCAACACACACTCACACACAATGTCACTCCAACACACACTCACAGGGCCCTGCGTACTCACACACACTACCACTCCAACACACACTCACACACACTGTCACTCCAACACACACTCACACACACTGTCACTCCAACACACACTCACAGGGCCCTGCATACTCACACACACTGTCACTCCAACACACACTCACAGGGCCCTGCGTACCCACACACACACTGTCACTCTAACACACACTCACAGGGCCCTGCGTACCCACACACACACTGTAACTCCAACACACACTCACAGGGCCCTGCGTACTCACACTCACTACCACTCCAACACACACTCACACACACTGTCACTCCAACACACACTCACACACACTGTCACTCCAACACACACTCACAGTGCCCTGCACACTCACACACACTGTCACTCCAACACACACTCACACACACTGTCACTCCAACACACACTCACACACACTGTCACTCCAACACACACTCACAGGGCCCTGCATACTCACACACACTGTCACTCCAACACACACTCACAGGGCCCTGCGTACCCACACACACACTGTCACTCTAACACACACTCACAGGGCCCTGCATACTCACACACACTGTCACTCCAAAACACACTCACAGGGCCCTGCGTACCCACACACACACTGTCACTCCAAAACACACTCACAGGGCCCTGCATACTCACACACACACTGTCACTCCAAAACACACTCACAGGGCCCTGCGTACCCACACACACACTGTAACTCCAACACACACTCACAGGGCCCTGCGTACTCACACTCACTACCACTCCAACACACACTCACAGGGCCCTGCACACTCACAGGGCCCTGCGTACCCGCACACACTGTCACTCTAACACACACACACACACACACACACGCCATCCTTTGCTCACTCACACATAATATGTACATACATTTATACTGACTCTACACACCCATTTATATACAAGCTTATGCTACTCTGTTTATCTTATCCTGTTGCCTAGTCCCCTTACCCCTATACATATCTACCTCTATCACTCTAGTATCCCTGTCCCCTTACCCCTATACATATCTACCTCTATCACTACAGTATCCCTGTCCCCTTACCCCTATACATATCTACCTCCATCACTACAGTATCCCTGTCCCCTTACCCCTATACATATCTACCTCTATCACTCTAGTATCCCTGTCACCTTACCCCTATACATATCTACCTCTATCACTCTAGTATCCCTGTCCCCTTACCCCTATACATATCTACCTCCATCACTACAGTATCCATGTCATATTACCCCTATACATATCTACCTCCATCACTCTAGTATCGCTGTCACCTTACCCCTATACATATCTACTTCCATCACTCCAGTATCCCTGTCACCTTACCCCTATACATATCTACTTCCATCACTCCAGTATCCCTGTCACATTACCCCTATACATATCTACCTCCATCACTCCACCTTACCTCTATACATATCTACCTCCATCACTACAGTATCCCTGTCACATTACCCCTATACATATCTACCTCCATCACTCCACCTTACCTCTATACATATCTACCTCCATCACTACAGTATCCCTGTCACATTACCCCTATACATATCTACCTCCATCACTCCACCTTACCTCTATACATATCTACCTCCATCACTACAGTATCCCTGTCACATTACCCCTATACATATCTACCTCCATCACTACAGTATCCCTGTCACATTACCCCTATACATATCTACCTCCATCACTCCACCTTACCTCTATACATATCTACCTCCATCACTCCACCTTACCCCTATACATATCTACCTCCATCACTACAGTATCCCTGTCACCTTACCCCTATACATATCTACCTCCATCACTACAGTATCCCTGTCATATTACCCCTATACATATCTACCTCCATCACTCTAGTATCCCTGTCACCTTACCCCTATACATATCTACCTCCATCACTCTAGTATCGCTGTCACCTTACCCCTATACATATCTACCTCCATCACTACAGTATTCCTGTCACCTTACCCCTATACATATCTACCTCCATCACTCCAGTATCCCTGTCATATTACCCCTATACATATCTACCTCCATCACTCTAGTATCCCTGTCACATTACCCCTATACATATCTACCTCCATCACTCCAGTATCCCTGTCACCTTACCCCTATACATATCTACCTCCATCACTACAGTATTCCTGTCACCTTACCCCTATACATATCTACCTCCATCACTCTAGTATCCCTGTCATATTACCCCTATACATATCTACCTCCATCACTCTAGTATCCCTGTCACATTACCCCTATACATATCTACCTCCATCACTCCACCTTACCCCTATACATATCTACCTCCATCACACGGTGGCCCGTTCCTGTAGGTTCATGCTCTACAACATCCGCAGAGTACGACCCTGCCTCACACAGGAAGTGGCACAGGTCCTAATCCAGGCACTTGTCATCTCCCGTCTGGATTACTGCAACTCGCTGTTGGCTGGGCTCCCTGCCTGTGCCATTAAACCCCTTCAACTCATCCAGAACGCCGCAGCCCGTCTGGTGTTCAACCTTCCCAAGTTCTCTCACGTCACCCCGCTCCTCCGTTCTCTCCACTGGCTTCCAGTTGAAGCTCGCATCCGCTACAAGACCATGGTGCTTGCCTACGGAGCTGTGAGGGGAACGGCACCTCAGTACCTCCAGGCTCTGATCAGGCCCTACACCCAAACAAGGGCACTGCGTTCATCCACCTCTGGCCTGCTCGCCTCCCTACCACTGAGGAAGTACAGCTCCCGCTCAGCCCAGTCAAAACTGTTCGCTGCCCTGGCCCCCCAATGGTGGAACAAACTCCCTCACGACGCCAGGACAGCGGAGTCAATCACCACCTTCCGGAGACACCTGAAACCCCACCTCTTTAAGGAATACCTAGGATAGGTTAAGTAATCCCTCTCACCCCACCCCCCCTAAGTTTTAGATGCTCTATTGTTAAGTGACTGTCCCACTGGATGTCATAAGGTGAATGCACCAATTTGTAAGTCGCTCTGGATAAGAGCGTCTGCTAAATGACTTAAATGTAATGTAAATGTAAATCACTACAGTATCCATGTCATATTACCCCTATACATATCTACCTCCATCACTACAGTATCCCTGTCACCTTACCCCTATACATATCTACCTCCATCACTCTAGTATCGCTGTCACCTTACCCCTATACATATCTACCTCCATCACTCTAGTATCCCTGTCACCTTACCCCTATACATATCTACCTCCATCACTACAGTATCCATGTCATATTACCCCTATACATATCTACCTCCATCACTCTAGTATCGCTGTCACCTTACCCCTATACATATCTACCTCCATCACTCTAGTATCCCTGTCCATCACCTAGTATCGCTGTCACCTTACCCCTATACATATCTACCTCCATCACTACAGTATCCATGTCATATTACCCCTATACATATCTACCTCCATCACTCTAGTATCGCTGTCACCGTACCCCTATACATATCTACCTCCATCACTCCAGTATCCCTGTCATATTACCCCTATACATATCTACCTCCATCACTCTAGTATCCCTGTCATATTACCCCTATACATATCTACCTCCATCACTCTAGTATCCCTGTCATATTACCCCTATACATATCTACCTCCATCACTCCAGTATCCCTGTCATTACCCCTATACATATCTACCTCCATCATCCAGTATCCCTGTCATATTACCCCTATACATATCTACCTCCATCACTCCAGTATCCCTGTCATATTACCCCTATACATATCTACCTCCATCACTCCAGTATCCCTGTCATATTACCCCTATACATATCTACCTCCATCACTCCAGTATCCCTGTCATATTACCCCTATACATATCTACCTCCATCACTCTAGTATCCCTGTCACCTTACCCCTATACATATCTACCTCCATCACTACAGTATTCCTGTCACCTTACCCCTATACATATCTACCTCCATCACTCCAGTATCCCTGTCCCCTTACCCCTATACATATCTACCTCCATCACTCTAGTATCCCTGTCACCTTACCCCTATACATATCTACCTCCATCACTACAGTATTCCTGTCACCTTACCCCTATACATATCTACCTCCATCACTCCAGTATTCCTGTCATATTACCCCTATACATATCTACCTCCATCACTCTAGTATCCCTGTCACCTAACCCCTATACATATCTACCTCTATCACTCTAGTATCCCTGTCATATTACCCCTATACATATCTACCTCCATCACTCTAGTATCCCTGTCACCTTACCCCTATACATATCTACCTCCATCACTCTAGTATCCCTGTCATATTACCCCTATACATATCTACCTCCATCACTCCAGTATCCCTGTCACCTTACCCCTATACATATCTACCTCCATCACTCTAGTATCCCTGTCACCTTACCCCTATACATATCTACCTCCATCACTCCAGTATCCCTGTCATATTACCCCTATACATATCTACCTCTATCACTCTAGTATCCCTGTCCCTTACCCCTATACATATCTACCTCCATCACTCTAGTATCCCTGTCACCTTACCCCTATACATATCTACCTCCATCACTCTAGTATCCCTGTCACCTTACCCCTATACATATCTACCTCCATCACTCCAGTATCCCTGTCACCTTACCCCTATACATATCTACCTCCATCACTCCAGTATCCCTGTCACCTTACCCCTATACATATCTACCTCCATCACTCCAGTATCCCTGTCCCCTTACCCCTATACATATCTACCTCCATCACTCTAGTATCCCTGTCACCTAACCCCTATACATATCTACCTCTATCACTCTAGTATCCCTGTCACCGTACCCCTATACATATCTACCTCCATCACTCCAGTATCCCTGTCATATTACCCCTATACATATCTACCTCCATCACTCTAGTATCCCTGTCATATTACCCCTATACATATCTACCTCCATCACTCCAGTATCCCTGTCCCCTTACCCCTATACATATCTACCTCCATCACTCTAGTATCCCTGTCACCTTACCCCTATACATATCTACCTCCATCACTCCAGTATCCCTGTCATATTACCCCTATACATATCTACTCCATCTAGTATCCCTGTCATATTACCCCTATACATATCTACCTCCATCACTCTAGTATCCCTGTCATATTACCCCTATACATATCTACCTCCATCACTCTAGTATCCCTGTCTTACCCCTATACATATCTACCTCCATCACTCCAGTATCCCTGTCACCTTACCCCTATACATATCTACCTCCATCACTCCAGTATCCCTGTCATATTACCCCTATACATATCTACCTCCATCACTCTAGTATCCCTGTCACCGTACCCCTATACATATCTACCTCCATCACTCTAGTATCCCTGTCACCTTACCCCTATACATATCTACCTCCATCACTCCAGTATCCCTGTCACCTTACCCCTATACATATCTACCTCCATCACTCCAGTATCCCTGTCACCTTACCCCTATACATATCTACCTCCATCACTCCAGTATCCCTGTCACCTTACCCCTATACATATCTACCTCCATCACTCTAGTATCCCTGTCACATTACCCCTATACATATCTACCTCCATCACTCCAGTATCCCTGTCACCTTACCCCTATACATATCTACCTCCATCACTCCAGTATCCCTGTCACCTTACCCCTATACATATCTACCTCCATCACTCCAGTATCCCTGTCACCTTACCCCTATACATATCTACCTCCATCATCAGTATCCCTGTCACCTTACCCCTATACATATCTACCTCCATCACTCCAGTATCCCTGTCACCTTACCCCTATACATATCTACCTCCATCACTCCAGTATCCCTGTCACCTTACCCCTATACATATCTACCTCCATCATACAGTATCCCTGTCACCTTCCATATCACCTCCATCACTCCAGTATCCCTGTCACCTTACCCCTATACATATCTACCTCCATCACTCTAGTATCCCTGTCATATTACCCCTATACATATCTACCTCCATCACTCTAGTATCCCTGTCACATTACCCCTATACATATCTACCTCCATCACTCTAGTATCCCTGTCACCTTACCCCTATACATATCTACCTCCATCACTCTAGTATCCCTGTCACCTTACCCCTATACATATCTACCTCCATCACTCCAGTATCCCTGTCATATTACCCCTATACATATCTACCTCCATCACTCTAGTATCCCTGTCACCTTACCCCTATACATATCTACCTCCATCACAGTATCCCTGTCACCTTACCCCTATACATATCTACCTCCATCACTCTAGTATCCCTGTCACCTTACCCCTATACATATCTACCTCCATCACTCCAGTATCCCTGTCACCTTACCCCTATACATATCTACCTCCATCACTCTAGTATCCCTGTCACCTTACCCCTATACATATCTACCTCCATCACTCCAGTATCCCTGTCATATTACCCCTATACATATCTACCTCCATCACTCTAGTATCCCTGTCACCTTACCCCTATACATATCTACCTCCATCACTCCAGTATTCCTGTCATATTACCCCTATACATATCTACCTCCATCACTCTAGTATCCCTGTCACCTTACCCCTATACATATCTACCTCCATCACTCCAGTATTCCTGTCATATTACCCCTATACATATCTACCTCCATCACTCTAGTATCCCTGTCACCTTACCCCTATACATATCTACCTCCATCACTCTAGTATCCCTGTCATATTACCCCTATACATATCTACCTCCATCACTCTAGTATCCCTGTCACCGTACCCCTATACATATCTACCTCCATCACTCTAGTATCCCTGTCACCTTACCCCTATACATATCTACCTCCATCACTCTAGTATCCCTGTCACCTTACCCCTATACATATCTACCTCCATCACTCTAGTATCCCTGTCACCTTACCCCTATACATATCTACCTCCATCACTCTAGTATCCCTGTCACCTTACCCCTATACATATCTACCTCCATCACTCTAGTATCCCTGTCACCTTACCCCTATACATATCTACCTCCATCACTCTAGTATCCCTGTCACCTTACCCCTATACATATCTCTACCTCCATCACTCTAGTATCCCTGTCACCTTACCCCTATACATATCTACCTCCATCACTCTAGTATCCCTGTCACCTTACCCCTATACATATCTACCTCCATCACTCTAGTATCCCTGTCACCTTACCCCTATACATATCTACCTCCATCACTCTAGTATCCCTGTCACCTTACCCCTATACATATCTACCTCCATCCAGTATCCCTGTCACCTTACCCCTATACATATCTACCTCCATCACTATACATATCTATCCCTAGTATCCCTGTCACCTTACCCCTATACATATCTACCTCCATCACTCCTAGTATCCCTGTCACCTTACCCCTATACATATCTACCTCCATCACTCTAGTATCCCTGTCACCTTACCCCTATACATATCTACCTCCATCACTCTAGTATCCCTGTCACCTTACCCCTATACATATCTACCTCCATCACTCCAGTATTCCTGTCACCTTACCCCTATACATATCTACCTCCATCACTCTAGTATCCCTGTCACCTTACCCCTATACATATCTACCTCCATCACTCTAGTATCCCTGTCACCTTACCCCTATACATATCTACCTCCATCACTCCTAGTATCCCTGTCACCTTACCCCTATACATATCTACCTCCATCACTCCAGTATCCCTGTCACCTTACCCTATACATATCTACCTCCATCACTCTAGTATCCCTTACCCCTATACATATCTACCTCCATCACTCTAGTATCCCTGTCCCTTACCCCTATATATCTACCTCCATCACTAGTATCCCTGTCATCTTACCCCTATACATATCTACCTCCATCACTCTAGTATCCCTGTCACCGTACCCCTATACATATCTACCTCCATCACTCCAGTATCCCTGTCATATTACCCCTATACATATCTACCTCCATCACTCTAGTATCCCTACCCCCATATCTACCTCCATCACTCCAGTATCCCTGTCATATTACCCCTATACATATCTACCTCCATCACTCTAGTATCCCTGTCACCTTACCTATACATATCTACCTCCATCACTCTAGTATCCCTGTCACATTACCCCTATACATATCTACCTCCATCACTCTAGTATCCCTGTCACCTTACCCCTATACATATCTACCTCCATCACTCCAGTATCCCTGTCATATTACCCCTATACATATCTACCTCCATCACTCTAGTATCCCTGTCACCTTACCCCTATACATATCTCCATCACTCCAGTATCCCTGTCATATTACCCCTATACATATCTACCTCCATCACTCTAGTAGTATCCCTGTCAGTACCTGTCACCTTACCCCTATACATATCTACCTCCATCACTCCAGTATCCCTGTCACCTTACCCCTATACATATCTACCTCCATCACTCCTAGTATCCCTGTCACCTTACCCCTATACATATCTACCTCCATCACTCAGTATCCCTGTCACCTTACCCCTATACATATCTACCATCCATTCCTGTCACTACCCCTATACATATCCCATCACTCTAGTATCCCTGTCACCTTACCCCTATACATATCTACCTCCATCACTCCAGTATCCCTGTCACCTTACCCCTATACATATCTACCTCCATCACTCCAGTATCCCTGTCACCTTACCCCTATACATATCTACCTCCATCACTCTAGTATCCCTGTCACTTACCCCTATACATATCTACCTCCATCACAGTATCCCTGTCACCTTACCCCTATACATATCTACCTCCATCACTCTAGTATCCCTGTCACCTTACCCCTATACATATCTACCTCCATCACTCTAGTATCCCTGTCACCGTACCTCTATACATATCTACCTCCATCACTCTAGTATCCCTGTCACCCCTATACATATCTACCTCCATCACTCCAGTATCCCTGTCACCTTACCCCTATACATATCTACCTCCATCACTCTAGTATCCCTGTCACCTTACCCCTATACATATCTACCTCCATCACTCTAGTATCCCTGTCACCTTACCCCTATACATATCCCTCCATCACTCTAGTATCCCTACCTTACCCCTATACATATCTACCTCCATCACTCCAGTATCCCTGTCACCTTACCCCTATACATATCTACCTCCATCACTCCAGTATCCCTGTCACCTTACCCCTATACATATCTACCTCCATCACTCCAGTATCCCTGTCACCTTACCCCTATACATATCTACCTCCATCACTCTAGTATCCCTGTCACCTTACCCCTATACATATCTACCTCCATCACTCCAGTATCCCTGTCACCTTACCCCTATACATATCTACCTCCATCACTCCAGTATCCCTGTCACCTTACCCCTATACATATCTACCTCCATCACTCCAGTATCCCTGTCACCTTACCCCTATACATATCTACCTCCATCACTCCAGTATCCCTGTCACCTTACCCCTATACATATCTACCTCCATCACTACCTCCATCACTCCAGTATCCCTGTCACCTTACCCCTATACATATCTACCTCCATCACTCTAGTATCCCTGTCACCTTACCCCTATACATATCTACCTCCATCACTCTAGTATCCCTGTCATATTACCCCTATACATATCTACCTCCATCACTCTAGTATCCCTGTCATATTACCCCTATACATATCTACCTCCATCACTCTAGTATCCCTGTCATATTACCCCTATACATATCTACCTCCATCACTCTAGTATCCCTGTCACCTTACCCCTATACATATCTACCTCCATCACTCTAGTATCCCTGTCACCTTACCCCTATACATATCTACCTCCATCACTCCAGTATCCCTGTCATATTACCCCTATACATATCTACCTCTATCACTCTAGTATCCCTGTCCCCTTACCCCTATACATATCTACCTCCATCACTCTAGTATCCCTGTCACCTTACCCCTATACATATCTACCTCCATCACTCTAGTATCCCTGTCACCTTACCCCTATACATATCTACCTCCATCACTCCAGTATCCCTGTCATATTACCCCTATACATATCTACCTCTATCACTCTAGTATCCCTGTCACCTTACCCCTATACATATCTACCTCCATCACTCTAGTATCCCTGTCATATTACCCCTATACATATCTACCTCCATCACTCTAGTATCCCTGTCACCTTACCCCTATACATATCTACCTCATCACTCCAGTATCCTGTCATATTACCCCTATACATATCTACCTCCATCACTCTAGTATCCCTGTCACCTTACCCTATACATATCTACCTCCATCACTCCAGTATTCCTGTCATATTACCCCTATACATATCTACCTCCATCACTCTAGTATCCCTGTCACCTTACCCCTATACATATCTACCTCCATCACTCCAGTATCCCTGTCATATTACCCCTATACATATCTACCTCCATCACTCTAGTATCCCTGTCACCTTACCCCTATACATATCTACCTCCATCACTCTAGTATCCCTGTGTACCCCTATACATATCTACCTCCATCACTCTAGTATCCCTGTCACCTTACCCCTATACATATCTACCTCCATCACTCTAGTATCCCTGTCACCTTACCCCTATACATATCTACCTCCATCACTCTAGTATCCCTGTCACCTTTACCCCTATACATATCTACCTCCATCACTCTAGTATCCCTGTCACCTACCCCTATACATATCTACCTCCATCACTCTAGTATCCCTGTCATATTACCCCTATACATATCTACCTCCATCACTCTAGTATCCCTGTCACCTTACCCCTATACATATCTACCTCCATCACTCTAGTATCCCTGTCACCTTACCCCTATACATATCTACATCACTCTAGTATCCCTGTCACCTTACCCCTATACATATCTACTCACTAGTATCCCTGTCATATTACCCCTATACATATCTACCTCCATCACTCTAGTATCCCTGTCACCTTACCCCTATACATATCTACCTCCATCACTCTAGTATCCCTGTCACCTTACCCTATACATATCTACCTCCATCACTCTAGTATCCCTGTCACCTTACCCCTACCATATCTACCTCCATCACTAGTATCTACCCTATACCATCTACTCTAGTATCCCTGTCACCTTACCCCTATACATATCTACCTCCATCACTCTAGTATCTCTAGTATCCCTGTCACCTTACCCCTATACATATCTACCTCCATCACTCTAGTATCCCTGTATTACCCCTATACATATCTACCTCCATCACTACAGTATTCCTGTCATATTACCCCTATACATATCTACCTCCATCACTCTAGTATCCCTGTCACCGTACCCCTATACATATCTACCTCCATCACTCTAGTATCCCTGTCACCTTACCCCTATACATATCTACCTCCATCACTCCAGTATCCCTGTCACCTTACCCCTATACATATCTACCTCCATCACTCCAGTATCCCTGTCATATTACCCCTATACATATCTACCTCCATCACTCTAGTATCCCTGTCACCGTACCCCTATACATATCTACCTCCATCACTCTAGTATCCCTGTCACCTTACCCTATATCCCTGTCACCTTACCCCTATACATATCTACCTCCATCACTCCAGTATCCCTGTCACCTTACCCCTATACATATCTACCTCCATCACTCCAGTATCCCTGTCACCTTACCCCTATACATATCTACCTCCATCACTCTAGTATCCCTGTCACATTACCCCTATACATATCTACCTCCAGTATCACTTACCCCTATACATATCTACCTCCATCACTCCAGTATCCCTGTCACCTTACCCCTATACATATCTACCTCCATCCAGTATCCCTGTCACCTTACCCCTATACATATCTACCTCCATCACTCCAGTATCCCTGTCACCTTACCCCTATACATATCTACCTCCATCACTCAGTATCCCTGTCATATTACCCCTATACATATCTACCTCCATCACTCCAGTATTCCTGTCATATTACCCCTATACATATCTACCTCCATCACTCCAGTATCCCTGTCACCGTACCCCTATACATATCTACCTCCATCACTCTAGTATCCCTGTCACCTTACCCCTATACATATCTACCTCCATCACTCTAGTATCCTGTCATATTACCCCTATCATATCTACCTCCATCACTCTAGTACATTACCCCTATATATCTACCTCCATCACTCTAGTATCCCTGTCACCTTACCCCTATACATATCTACCTCCATCACTCTAGTATCCCTGTCACCTTACCCCTATACATATCTACCTCCATCACTCTAGTATCCCTGTCACTATACATATTACCCCTATACATATCTACCTCCATCACTCTAGTATCCCTCACCTTACCCCTATACATATCTACCTCCATCACTATACATATCTACCTCCATCATATCTAGTATCCCTGTATACCCCTATACATATCTACCTCCATCACTCCAGTATTCCTGTCATATTACCCCTATACATATCTACCTCCATCACTCTAGTATCCCTGTCACCTTACCCCTATACATATCTACCTCCATCACTCTAGTATCCCTGTCACATCACTCCAGTATCCCTGTCCCTACCCCTATACATATCTACCTCCATCACTCTAGTATCCCTGTCACCTTACCCCTATACATATCTACCTCCATCACTCTAGTATCCCTGTCACCTTACCCCTATACATATCTACCTCCATCACTCTAGTATCCCTGTCACCTTACCCCTATACATATCTACCTCCATCACTCCAGTATCCCTGTCACCTTACCCCTATACATATCTACCTCCATCACTCCAGTATCCCTGTCACCTACCTCCATCCCTAGTATCCCTGTCACCTTACCCCTATACATATCTACCTCCATCACTCTAGTATCCCTGTCACCTTACCCCTATACATATCTACCTCCATCACTCCAGTATCCCTGTCACCTTACCCTATACATATCTACCCCTCACTCCAGTATCCCTACATATCTACCTCCATCACTCTAGTATCCCTGTCACCCTATACATATCTACCTCCCCTAGTATCCCATCATCTATACATATCTACCTCCATCACTCTAGTATCCCTGTCACCTTACCCCTATACATATCTACCTCCATCACTCCAGTATTCCTGTCACCTAGTACCCCTATACATATCTACCTCCATCACTCTAGTATCCCTGTCACCTTACCCCTATACATATCTACCTCCATCACTCCAGTATTCCTGTCACCTTACCCCTATACATATCTACCTCCATCACTCTAGTATCCCTGTCACCTTACCCCTATACATATCTACCTCCATCACTCCAGTATTCCTGTCACCTTACCCCTATACATATCTACCTCCATCACTCTAGTATCCCTGTCACCTTACCCCTATACATATCTACCTCCATCACTCCAGTATTCCTGTCACCTTACCCCTATACATATCTACCTCCATCACTCTAGTATCCCTGTCACCTTACCCCTATACATATCTACCTCCATCACTCCAGTATTCCTGTCACCTTACCCCTATACATATCTACCTCCATCACTCTAGTATCCCTGTCACCTTACCCCTATACATATCTACCTCCATCACTCCAGTATTCCTGTCACCTTACCCCTATACATATCTACCTCCATCACTCTAGTATCCCTGTCACCTTACCCCTATACATATCTACCTCCATCACTCCACCTTACCTCTATACATATCTACCTCCATCACTCCACCTTACCCCTATACATATATACCTCCATCACTCCAGTATCCCTGTCACATTACCCCTATACATATCTACCTCCATCACTCCAGTATCCCTGTCACATTACCCCTATACATATCTACCTCCATCACTACAGTATCCCTGT